>NC_047109.1:66210225-66257861 GCF_902500255.1 Thalassophryne amazonica | reverse complement strand
GTGTGTGTGTGTGTGTGTGTTTTGTGTTCTCTGCTCTGGTAGAATGTAGTTCTCTCTGCTCTGATAAAGTGTACTGTACTGATGTGATGGGTGAAGGTTACTTAAGATATGTGACATGACGTGCTTCTGCAAATTGTGGTATCTCTGTGTGCACGCTAAGCTCTTTTTCAGGACATGTGAAGATGACCCAGGCAGAATGCAGCCATAAGCGGAGCAGTGAGATAAAGAATAGAGAATTGAATGTTCCAACCACAGTGTGATTATGATACATTAGTCCTTGTGTCAGAAGAAGTGTGATTAATCGTTAGATGTCTTAAACACATCTTAATCGAGCCCAAGATTAAAAAGGTTCTGAAAGTCCTGAATGTATTGTGCAATCAGCGGTTCTGCGGCAACAGCTCACGCGCTATCACTCCTCCCCTTAGGAGCTGTACCGCCCATGTATGTAGGGAAGTCCTAAATAAAAGAGCAGGAGCGCAGGCCAGACTTTAGTGTACCTTTGGTGTACAGCCTGACTGCACTCTGCGCGAGATTAATTTGACTTTCTGTCTCACTGGTGTTTCTTGACTCTGTTTGTCTTATCAAGGTTTTAAGAATGTTTGGAGGAGAAAATACCCAACATTGACGCCACTTCGGCTGACTGGTATAAATGGACCGTTTATCTGTATTATTCGACTACACCACTTGTCTTACTACATTTTCAGCTAAAGCTTCATAGGCTAGGAGTGTGTTAACTCATCACGTCAACAGTTCAAGCTTGAACTGGAGTTGTGAGCTTTTCAATATCATCATAATTCTCAGTACAGTCATTATAGTTTTCTCCACTAAGGTCTGACTGTTTCAATGCTTGATATCTTGGCATAGTTTGTTGGAAGGCCAGATTACACTGTACAAATGTACTTGACACCATTTTGCCAACCATTGTTTTGATATAAGGGATCACACAACACATGCAAAGTCCAATCAGAATTAGGACTATAATAACTGGTGTCACCATTTTCAATAGTAACTGCCAACGTCCTGAAGTCAACCAGGACCAGGGATTCCACCGGTTCACGGCTAGGGTGTCTTTATGCATTGCATCACGAAGTTTATTCAGCTCTTCCAATGCGTCCTGCATATCCACTGAATGAATGGAGTCTGGGATGAAAGTACAGCATGTTGTGTTCAGCAGAACACAAACTCCTCCCTGTGAACCAGTAAGCAAGTCTAAAACCATGCGATTTTGCATCACCATGGTACGTAAAGCATCTATTTCAGTGTTTTGAGCTGCTACTATTTTTTCAGTTACATTCATGAACAGACCCAATCGATAATTCAGAGTTTCAATCATTAATGAATTTTTTCCCACTCCTATCCAGGGGAACAATGAATGTGCTATTTTATCTCCTACAGACCACAATTTTTGGTCCTTTGGTACATCCGAGCCCCACATGTGATCATGTGGTAACACATCTGGATATATCAATCTCCTCCGTCTGGTGCTGCCATTCTTCTCTGTGGAGGTCCTTGGCACTACCACATATGTATGGTCAGTCACCTGGGTAGGTGCACACACACCACCCCAATTTGGTGGGAGACTCATGTACAGTCTGGAACCACAAAGCCAATAGATGTCATCATACACCGGAGTACCATTTACAGGTGGTAGCAAAAACTTACTAACATAAGCACATGATTCATCCGTTCCCCATGGACAGGAGCCTGTATAATTACATCCCCGTCCAATGTGATGAAGATAAGTACCATCCACATATTATGTTTTGGTTAGGCTTAAATTATTTGATAAAACATACGTTTGAGTACACAGACGTTTCTTAATTTTACCTACAGTTTTATTCCCTGTCCCGTAAAAGCAAATTGGGAATGGCCGTTGTGATGACAATTTAACGTGATGATATTTTTGCGTTTTCCTTCAGTCTAGTCAATGGAGCAGCACTTGGGCACGCTTGTACGTCCTCTGTTGAAATCCCTATCATATAAGTGGTTGCACTGAGGCAAGTGGTGTTACATCTTATCAGATTTGCTGAGAACTGCTGCCCCCGAAATACAGTTTGATTATGCATCCGTATGATAAGACATTCTGTCACCCTAGCAGGGTACGGTTTAGCCGTCAGAGCTGGGTGTGTTGAGGATATAGGTATTTGCGAACAAACATAACAATTAGTAACGTAATTCCATAGCCAATAAATGAACATATCTGTACCACATATTAGTATGGTATATATGAGGGTGTCCATCTGTCTCATTCACATTATGAATAAACCTCTTCTGACGTTGCTTGCGTTGTTCTCTGGCTCGGTCCACAGTGAGCTGCAATTCTTGGGTCAACCACCAGGCCAGGAATCCGAGGAGCACGAAACACACTAAGATCACAACGCAACCGGCTGCCCTACCAACAGTCCGGCAGCGGCGGCGCTGAGCACGCCGCTCCGGGGTCTGCTGTAGTTCAGTCATGATTGCTAGGATACAGTGTTGTTAACCAACCTCACCTAATAGTGCAAGGATCTCCCTGCTTCACTGGCATTGAGACAATCTATTACTAATTAAATAGACTCCCTTTGTAGCCAGACTTCCCCTTACACTGTGGAGGCAGCCAACACACGCTGTATCTTACAGTGATGTATCCACGTTGATCTCTCCGCTATCTTTACTGCAGTTGGTGTTGTTAACAGCACTTGGTATGGACCTTCCCAACGAGGACTGGACCAGTTCTTCCTCTTAATCACTCTGTTGAACACCCAGTCTCCTGGCTGGACTACTGGAAGGCCATCCTGTGGAAGATCAAAATTATTCGGCAGTAAATGTGTTTAAGTTATCTCTTTCTGTGTTAATGTCTTTTTCATAAAATTTGCTAATGTTTGTTCCTCATCTGCTGTTTTAGTATCCATGTCAAAATTGGTAGACGATATGGTCGTCCATAAAGTATCTCAAATGGTGTTAACCCTGATGGTGTTGGTGTTATTCTCATATACAATTTTACTAGGTCCAAATATTCAATCCAGGTTCGTTTTGTCTCTTCTATACATTTCCTTAATCTTATTTTTATTGTGCCCTTTGTCCTTTCCACTAATCCTGCACTGTGTGGGTGGTAAGCACAATGATGTTTTAACTTAATTTTCATGTGTTCTGCTACTCTTTGTACAACTTCATTTACAAAATGTGTTCCATTATCACTGTACAATGTCTCTGGTATTCCATAATACTAGACTGTATTGATAAGGTCCACATCGATTTAGTTCAATAAAGTCCATATGGACAATTTGAAAAGGATACTGTGGTTTTGGGAATTGCCCTCTCCGGGGTCTTATACGTCCCTGTGGGTTGTGTTTCAATCAGGTAACACAGGCTTTACAAAAATTTTTTTTTGAGTATAAATTAAATTCATAGGTAGTAAAGTATTGGTCTACCATATATACCATCCCCCCTGTCGACACACCCATATGTCGCAATTGCAGCTGCTTTGAATAAGCTTTTGGGTAGGATGGGTTTGTTATGTATACAATAAAGTCCTTTGGGGTTTGGGGTTGCCCCATTTTTCAACCACAAATGTCGTTCCTGCGCTGGTGCCTGTTTTTGCATATCCAATAAAAGGTCAGAATCTATTAATGGTTCATTGTCTGTCTGGCAGGCGATAAGAATGTATCCAAACGTTTGGAATAATAGCCAACTGGTTTATTTTTATTACCATGTTGTTGTAGCAAGACTGCACACATGAATCCCCGTTTTGTGTCCACCATGAGAATGGCTTGGCATAATTGGGCAGAGATAATACTGTGGAACTCACAAGTTCTTGTTTAAGAGCTGTAAACTGTTTTTCAGCTTCTTTATTCCACTGTATTTTGTCAGTCATATCCATTGGTATAGAGTGTATTAAATCCTGCAATTTCTGCACCATCTCTGCATAACATGGAATCCAGGCTCTGCAATAATTACAGATACCTAGAAAAGTCATCATTTCCTTTTTCTGCTTCAGGTTTTAACGGATATTGTTTGATCCGTGGTCTCCAATCAGATCGTGGCTTAATTTTGACTGGCGGAATATTTTTCAACAGTCCTACATCTGTGGGTGCTTTCACCCAGAGATGAGGAGGCAGTTTGGCCAATAAAGTCTCATCTTCCTGTGTCAACAACACAGATGTTGTTAAATTTCAATCATCCAGATCTACTTCATGTATCACCGGTGTCGTTCAAGCACTTACAAACTTGTATTTCCGATACAAGCCTGTGGATGGACTGAAATCCCACACCGACATTGCATCTGCTTCATGCCAATCAGTTGCTTCCTCAGCTATCTTAACAATTCCTCCAAGGTCCTTCCAGGACTGAGTGTCTGCCCTTATCAGTGAAATATGCGGCACAGCCTCAGGTTTTCCTCTGTACCATTTGTCTGCACTTTGGGTCAGCACTACACTACACACAGAGGTGGTTTTTCTGTCTGTGTATAGGTGTGCTACTGTCTGTAATTCTGATGGAATTTTCAGAAATCCTGCTCCATACCTTTCATCCTTTCGTGGAGTGAATAGTATAGTTATGTGTAGATCTTTAGGTGACATCATTACTACATGTTCTCTGTTTTCACAGGTCATCAGACCTTCCTCCAATAATTGTTCAGTTTGTCTCAATTCCGACAGATCCAAAGAGCACTGCCAGGCCTGGGCCAAATTTGTATATACAGTAGCGGGCTGCCTTTTTTGTTTTCAGATTTCTTTCTGCGTGTATGGCGTGGTCTACATACTCTTGTAACCCAGCTGTTGGGAACGTTATCATGTGTTTGTCTACCCATGCTTGGATATCTGATCTGGAGTTGGCATGGAGTGCATTTTTCAATTGTTGTTCATACACGCTATCATTTTTCAGTGGTAGAAGACCACTGTGCACTTTAAAAACTTTTTCCATTTGATGTCGATAGTCTTGGAATGGTTCATCATCTTTCTGTTTTGTGCGATTTATTTCTGTGTAATTTGACTTCTGCTGGTATTTCTGCTTAATTCTCAGCAATAGTGCGGCCAATCGATCTTCCAATTCCTGACTATCATCGGCTAATGGAGTGTGGTCTGCCTCTGCAGGATCCCAATCTCCTTTTACATCAGCCCAATCCTTTGTCACAGTTGCCATTATGACTTGTTGAACTTCATCCCCTCTAAGATTGTAGGATTTAACCAAAGCGGTTACGTCAATAATGTACTGGGCTACATCTTCTTGTGGGGGAGTTACACCTTCCACAGTTCCATCTAGGTGATACGACTTTCTAATGTTTTCTATGTCTTGCATGAATCCCTCAATGTCAACATGAGGTGATGGTATCATGTCAACTGCTGCTTTGATATCATCAGCATTCCATGTTCGATATACGAGCATGGTTGATCGGTGCCCTGGAGTTCCTGCACGAGGATTTGGTACTTCTATCAAAGGATAGGTACCTTCCTGGTCACTGTGTTCCTCCATGGGAGGAGCTGTAGGCACTTTTGTTTGACTGCGTGTTTGTGGCTTTTCTTGTTTTTCACTTTTTACTTTAGGTCGCACCGCCATATCATACTGCTGTGGCGGCACATCATCATCCTCTGGTAGAGGAGGGTACAAATGCGTTGTTGCCGGCGGTCCAGCCGTCGGTGGTTTCTGAGGTTGTTCAGGTTCTCTGTGCTGAATTATCACATCTTCTTCTGCCTTACCTACAGCTTTCTTTTTCCTTGCTTTCTCTAATCGTCGCTTCTCTGCTCCCTTCCGTCTGTTCTCTGCTTCCTCCTCCCAAAATGCCACTAAATCTGCCCCTACTTTCTGCATCTTTTTCTCATCACCTTTATGTTGCTGTTCTAACTCCTTCTTTAGCTTCTGTATGCTGATCAGGTTCAGTCGTCCGTCAAAGTCATGTTTATTTATCCAGGTCTCCAATTTCTTTGTTGCTTTTGGATTTTTTGCTTCCATAAATTTCCAGTCGTCAGTTGATAAATTTTCCTTATTTTTAGACGTCTTACCCCCCATTTTTATTATCCCTTGTTATAATTTGGACTTCAGACGGGGGCACACCTAGGGTGTTCTAAATCTGAAGTTTTCACACTTTCTTTGGACGTGACAATTAATTTGCCGTCGTGTGGTTGATTCCTTTCACCTCCCCGTAGGAAGCGGAATCACTTGCCTCCGCATCCACACACGGTTGTCACTAACGTTGTCCAAAGTATTACACTTTCACACAGTTATTCTATTTACACTTACACAAAACACTATTTACACATAGAAACACCTTTAATAACCGTACGCGTATTCTTAGGCCAGGGGAGCTCGCCCTCCCGTGAAATTTAACTAATGTCCTGCATTAGGGGACTCCGCCGTCCCTGCTAGATTTAACTGCCTTTTTACAGTGCACGTATTTGTACCCGGGATTTCCTTTACGTATTAAAACAGAGGAGTCCGTACCCTCCTTCCGGAATTTAACTACGTGCGCTCCTCGCAACCGTAGAGGAGTCCGCCCTCCTCGCGGATTTTAACTGCTTTACATTAACAGACGATTCCACGCCATCGCTTACGGAGTTTAACTGTTTTATGTGATCTGATCACCACTCACTCAGTACTGTTACAAAGAAATTCTACTCACTGACTCGACCTCCTGTCTGTCTTCTTCGGGAAAATCTCGTCAACCAGACGATGCCAACGGTGGTCGACAATTGCAGACACGATCAATCGATCGGACCTTGGCCAAGGATTTACGTCTGGACTTGGCGACCCCCGCCGGACACCTCCGGTATTGTTGAGATCCCGGATGAGCCCCCAGTCAATGTTGGGTATTTTCTTCTCCAAACATTCTTAAAACCTTGATAAGACAAACAGAGTCAAGAAACACCAGTGAGACAGAAAGTCAAATTAATCTCGTGCGGAGTGCAGTCAGGCTGTACACCAAAGCTACACTAAAGTCTGGCCTGCGCTCCTGCTCTTTTATTTAGGACTTCCCTACATACATGGGCGGTACAGCTCCTAAGGGGAGGAGTGATAGCGCGTGAGCTGTTGCCGCAGAACCGCTGATTGCACAATACATTCAGGACTTTCAGAACCTTTTTAATCTTGGGCTCGATTAAGATGTGTTTAAGACATCTAACGATTAATCACACTTCTTCTGACACAAGGACTAATGTATCATAATCACACTGTGGTTGGAACATTCAATTCTCTATTCTTTATCTCACTGCTCCGCTTATGGCTGCATTCTGCCTGGGTCATCTTCACATGTCCTGAAAAAGAGCTTAGCGTGCACACAGAGATACCACAACTTGCAGAAGCACGTCATGTCACATATCTTAAGTAACCTTCACCCATCACATCAGTACAGTACACTTTATCAGAGCAGAGAGAACTACATTCTACCAGAGCAGAGAACACAAAACATGCATGATAAAATAAAACAGTGTATCTACAGAATAACTCCGTGTGTGTGTGTGTGTGTGTGTGTGTGTGTGTGTGTGTGTGTGTGTGTGTGTGTGTGTGTGTGTGTGTGTGTGTGTGTGTGTAATTGCAATCAATCTTATATCATGTAAACATCACCAGTCGTGCACTTTTTACATCCTGAACAGCTGACTTTTTGTCCTAAAAGTGTTTCATCCAGTAATGGGATCTTGACATTCATTCTTTGCACTTTAAGGGATGTTGTAGGTAAAACATAACAAGGTTTCTGTTACTGCTCATAGAGGCAGAAGTTACATCATTGTTGAGATCTCAGTAACAATAATAAAGATATGTTGTTTATCCTTACAGATACACTGACAACTGCTGTCTGATGCAGCCAGTGGCATCCTGCTCGAATACTTGCTCAGAGGCTCGATGCAGTCAGACTGAAGACTAAGGTACAGTAAGAAAGATATTTATTTGGTAGATCTCTGTATAATTAACATTTTTGCTTTCAAATCCTGTATATTGATTATACTAAATATATACTGTCTGCTTTTGCAAGATATCTTCAGAAATTACTGATTTAATGAATGCTTTTTGAAAATGCTGATAAAGCACCTCTCTACCATTTTTTTCCTTCTTTGTGCATTTCAGTCAGATGCAAATTATATATTCTGAATGTGTTGTTAAGCATTTGTCAATGGATAAAATGGATTTTTAAGTGGGTATGTAGTATTCAGTAAAGTCTTTGATAACACTGTGAATTTGCTGCTGTGTAGTTTTGTTACTTTGAATTTCTTAGTTGCATATTGTCTTGTTAAGAATATTTCTTGTTCCAGAGCTGCAAATAATATGATTAACAAGACAATACAGTCTTTTGGCACTTTTTTGTCTGTTAAAATTATGTTTCTCTAGTTTTCAGTTGTACTGCCATTTCTGTGCGTGCTGTTTGTCTGCAGTAGTTTGCAGTTTTCTGAACTCATTGTCTAGGTTTGGAGCTGTCTTTTCTTATTTTATTTTTCCCCCACGGGTACTTTTTATCAACAGCTAAAATGGTTGAAGGCCACCATAATTCTGGAACTTCATAGCAATGCACTATAACATAATGATGGGGTTTGGGTTGTCCCCTCCAGCAACGTTTCTGTAAAATTTACGTTCTCTGGTGGGTTCTGGTGCCTTCTCAAAAGCATAAAACCAGATTACTCCTGTAACATTGTGCTTGTTTGTGGGCAGGCCCTAAGCAAAACTGTGCTTGCAATTTTGGTGGAAAGATTACACTCTTTAGAACAAAATTCATTGGCACATTTTCTAATGGCACAGTACTGATTCAAATCTAACAAAAGAAGAATACAGGCAATGCTTGATCCGGTCTGGGGTCTGCGCACAGTTGCAGTACATCACCACACACACAATGGAAGTGCCCTGGGTCCTGCCTATAAACCGTCCAGGTCAATAGTCAGTACATCTCCATCCTGCCTATAAACCGTCCAGGTCAATAGTCAGTACATCTCCATCCTGCCTATAAACCATCCAGGTCAATAGTCAGTACATCTCCATCTCCCAAATGCAGTCAGCTATCTGCTACAACCAGGTGATACATGGGCATCCCCTTGGCCTTTTCAGGTTTTTAGAGTCCTCTGCACTGAGACACCTGCATACTCATAAATTGAATTTTGTCTCTTATTTGTTTTTGTCTATAAGCACATGCAATATCAATATCAGTGCTCAGATGACAGTAGCTTCTGGGAAAGGTGCAAATTGCAAGAAACTGTGATCAAGCACTAAAAGGATACATGCTATCCAGTCACAGCAGATTAAACTTTTTTTACTACTGAGCAAACATCATTGTTAGACTTTTTTAGGTTCATTGATTCCACGGCGTGTAGATGTTATGGCGTCAGTGACCCCATGGCCTTGGCGGAGGTTTGCACTCTGAGTGCTTCTAGATATAGTGAATTAGTACTCTCTTACTTTCAGTCAATTATTGCCAGATCAATGCACCCTAACTGGGCATTGGCAGTATTATACACTTTATGCATACCCTTTAGTTTATATTTGTTACATATACAGAAGAGCAGCTACCTGATGGGATTCATAGCGTCATTCCTGTAACACTTCACATTTACTCAAGGCAAGTGTTCATCCAGCCTGATAGAAACAGCAGTGGTGTATGTGTATGCATACAGCAAGGATTAGCTTGTCCCTGGAAGACACAGCATGGCACTGTAGATCTAGTCTGCAGTGGAAAAACATATGTGTGAGTTGTTTCTAAATATAGTGAGACAAAAATTTTACTCTGTAATAATTATTCTCTAATGAGTGTTTGTTTTGAGGTGTGCTTCTTATTCATGCACCGTCTCATGCATGACAAGAATATTTTTTTAAATGTGGAACGGTTCAAAACAATTTCCAGAAAAAACATGTTAACATTACATTAAGTTTTTAGGAAAGATTTATCTTACTGGTATTTGCTGACTTTACTAAACACATAATGGTGCTGCATGCATGCAGGGAGAGAACGTACCATTTATGCATTTAGTTGACTTTTTGCACAGTAAGTGTGCTGGGACTTCACGCTGAGCTGTAGGTGTGGTCCTGATTATTTTAGCTTTTGTATTTGACTATAAGGCAGCCCAACAAGCAGTAACAGGTTAGTCTGTCAACCACCTACACTCTTAAAAATCTTTGTTGAAGTATTATTATTGTGGGGCTTGTTGGAACAACCATGTATTTTTGGGGTATGCAGTTTAATTTAACATGACTTTACAAAGGGTTTTTTTTGTTTGTTTTTTTTAAGGATTGTATACTGTATGCTGCATAAGCATACACACATGGCTGAGGCTTGAGCTTGAGAACCTGTTGGACTCTGTTGTCAGGCTGCTAATTGCCTGACAACTATGGAAAGCTACAGGAAAAGTAACCTGCAGAGTCACTTGGGAATGCAGGCCAGACACATTGACTCCTCATTGAGTTTGAGTGTGGACAGTAGAGGACAGGGCCAATGAGTGCCAGTGACAGGATCCCCCATGGGATAGCTGGAAACAGATGGTTGGCCAGATGCAGGCGACCTTGGAATCATCTATTATCAAAAACGAGTGACAACAGCCGGGTGGCATATTGTTGTTTTATGTGCTCTTCTTGGATGACTTGTTTTGGTGTCAGACATTGATGGTATTAGGGTGTGATTTCCGCTGTTACTTGTAGCTGTCTCCACCTCCTCAAATTTTTATTTTTTTTATATAATAATGCTAGGAATTACGCTGTCTGTCTATGGTCCATGAATCTTGTAAACACAACAGCAATACGTGTTGGTGGATTTCACTTAACATCACACAAAGGCACACCATATGAAGATGTACATAAAGGGCAATGATTCCTGTTTGTTGCATTTTGGAGGGGTGGGGGGAGGAGCAGAATTTGGCCTTTTTTAATATACATATTTATCAATTACATGGATAAACCAATTTGTTGGGCTCTTGAATAGAGTTTGACCTGTTTCATTCTGATATTTCATCACAAAAATTTCGTGCACACAGGTTGTTTTTGTTTGTTGCTCAGATTTATATTTCAATGTGGCCTACATCATTGATCAGAGCTCTCAAATGTCCTTAAATGCAGTACTATTTTCTTAGTATTTTCTTAGCTTAATATTTTCTCCTGAAATATTAACATAAAAGTGTGCCGAACTGCTGTCCGTGTATTCAGTCTGCCTGCATGATCTGTGGATATGAGAAAGTGACAAGAAAGTTGATGTTTTATATCACTGATGGGATGTTCATTGAATAGCAGCACTGCCTATGATGATTTAAAATCCGTACAGATTTATGGTTTATGAGATGCTGTCAATTGTGCAAATCATACAAGCTTAATGTTAAAATATTGAAGGCAGACTGGCATGACATTCAAAAGACATATACCGGATTTTCTGGACTATAAGTCACACTGGAGTATAAGTCGCAGCAGCCACTTTATCCATTATAAAGAAAAATAAACCATAAATAAGTCGCACTGGACATACAAGTATGTTAACTTAACATGAAAAGTTCAGATGATAATATTGTCGGCTACCGTTTTCGGATGCATATTTCACTAGTCGTAACTTGTAATCTGCAGAGTATGATTTTCTTTTTGGTGGCATTTTTTCGGGCCTTCTCCGTTGTCTTGTTAAGTTATCAATAATGTCGAAATTTTTATTTTTCTATGGTAGTCAGAAGTCGCAGGAACAGTCACACAAGCCTTGAGTGCCCTCTCGTGAGCTGCATTTTACCTACGGATGTTTGTATTTTGCAGACCACACTGCAAGCTGAACCATAACCCGCACCATCGCTGAACAATTCTTTTCTAACATATTACCCACTGTGGACCATAGTACACACCAGGTGTCAGCTGCCAATGTTCGTGCAGCACCTACCTGCGCAGCTCATGACCTGCCCGTGGTGTCGACGCCAGCTCCTTCCATGTGCAGATGCTAATCCTCTGCCGTAACTCACACAGTGCTCCCACGCAGCTCTCAGCATCAACTTAAACACTCTGCTCACACTGATATCCAAGGGTTGAAACTGTTTTGTTAGCCGTCCCGGAATAACAGCAAGCACAGTGTTCGTCTGCTTCACACGCTGTTTCACAATCATTGTCTGGGTGAGGTGAGGAATACGCGTCCAATGTTCTGTTCTCTGATTGGTTATCGCGACCAGCGTGACCTATAGGGCAGCCACCATACTACAGTGCCCATGATGCATTGCATTTCCGTTTCTGGTGGCCATTTTAAAACATAGAGCGACTCTGTCACGTAAAATTGTTTTATTACGGTAAATTAATTGAGAGTCTACCAGTATTTTTTCATTTATAAGTCGCTCTGGAGTATAGGTCGTACCCCCGGCCAAAACATGTAAAAAAGTGTGACTTATAGTCCGAAAAATATGGCGTGTGTGTGTGTGTGTGTGTGTGTGTGTGTGTGTGTGTGTGTGTGTGTGTGTGTGTGTGTGTGTGTGTGTGTGTGTGTGTGTGTGTGTGTGTATATACTCAAAAATATAAACGCAACACTTTTGGTTTTGCTCCCATTTTGTATGAGATGAACTCAAAGATCTAAAACTTTTTCCTGCACCTTTCAGAGTGGCCTTTTATTGTGGACAGTCTAAGGCACACCTGTGCACTAATCATGGTGTCTAATCAGCATCTTGATATGGCACACCTGTGAGGTGGGATGGATTATCTCAGCAAAGGAGAAGTGCTCACTATCACAGATTTAGACTGGTTTGTGAGCAATATTTGAGGGAAATGGTGATATTGTATATGTGGAAAAAGTTTTAGATCTTTGAGTTCATCTCATACAAAATGGGAGCAAAACCAAAAGTGTTGCGTTTATATTTTTGTTGAGTGTATGAGCTGTAGGCACAGTAATTTCACCCAAAGTGAATGACAAGAGATATAATCAAATTCAAGAACTTTTGAAAAAGAAACTTTGCATTTACATTGTGCTGCACAATGCTCCAGTGCCTGATCCAGCTACCTCACTACATTAAAGCTAATGTATGCAAGTTTTCATGAAGGGAGCAATTCCTATGTCCAGCCAATATCAATGTTTTTTAACAGTTTTAACATTATTTATGACCGATGCATAACATCAAATTACATGAAATATAACATTAACATAATGAAATTTGTGTAATATTTAATTTCAATTGGATCAGGTTGTGGCTCTTAAAATAGATAAAACAATTACAAAGCTTGAAGTTATTTTATTCCACTTCATATAGGCCCATTGACGTCTTAGAAGGGCCCTTCAGTTGGAGAAAATGGTCCATTAGATCCTAGTCTGTAACTCTTAAAGTAATTGGCATTGTGTATCTAAACACTCAACCCACCATTCTTCTTTTATCATCCTCAAAATTACATGTCATTTGAAACTGTACAGATGGAAAAATTACATCCTTCCATTTTCTGGCAATACCCATTAGACTTTAAATAGAAATAGTATTGTTCATACCAGAGACACATGGTTGGAAATGTAGGATTTTAAACAGGTGGGCAATTCTATGGTAATGGAATTACAGCAGCAGCAAAATCTGGACATATGGCATCTAACCACGACAGATTAGTTCAGATTGTAATTCCGTTATCGTAGAATTGCCCAGGTTTTGGAGCATGAGCTGTAACAGATGTAAAATGAAGCATTGACCGTTAATACAAAACTTTTGTAAATTCTCAAATTTTCTAAAGCAGTTGACGTACGGTGCGTCCAGAAAGTATTCACAACGCTTCAGTTTTTCCGTATTTTGCTATGTTACAGTCCTATTCCAAAATAATAATAAATAATCTACTCAACACCGCATGATGACATGATTTTTTTTTTTTTTTTGGGGGGGGGGGGGGGGTGGGGGGGGGGATTTTTGCAAATGTTCTAAGAATGAAAAACTAAGAAGTAACTTACATAAGTATTCACCCCCTTTGCTCAATACTTTGGTGATGCATCTTTGACAGCAGTTACAGCCTCAATTCATCTTGAATATGATGCCACAAGTATGTCACACCTATCTTTGGGCAGTTTTGCCCATTCCTCTTTGCAGCACCTTTCAAGCTCCACCAGGTTGGATGGGGAGCATCTGTGCACAGCCATTTTCAGGTCTCTCTAGAGATGTTCAGTTGGATTCAGGTCTGGGCTCTGGCTGGGCCACTCAAGGACATTCACAGAGTTGTCCTGAAGCCACTCTTTTGATATCTTGGCTATGTTCTTAGGGTCACTGTCCTGCTTGGTCCATCTTTTGTCAATCTTGAGCAAACTTGGTATACTTAGTAGTTTTGGCCATCATCGGCACCAGATTTGGTGAATCAGGATCATAACGTTGTCGCATCTGGATGTTCGTAGTCTTAACATCATCAATCATGTTCAAACACCTTTAAACGGAGTACTCCTAGTGAGTACAGCTTGAAACTTGTTTGATTGTGTTCCATTTGGTAAAATAAAAGCGATGTTTGTTGCAGTTTTGGCTGAGAATACAGCCGGGCGCAGCTTTACTTTTGTTTTCAAGCAGGTTGCAAGGTATGCACTTCATAAGCCAGCCAGTTGCCACGTCTGCGATTTATAAACCAGCCTGATAGGAGGCATGTAAGATCGGAGTAAGCTGTTTCATCCTGTTCTAGCACTTTTTGCTGAAGTTGGTTCAACTGACCAGTTAAATATTTTTGTTTTAAATGGTCACATACCTTAAAGCAGCAGTGATCTTTCTGCTGTACTACAAATGATACATTCCCGATTCAGTTCGTGCAGCAGACTGAAGTGAACATCACCTGCAGCCTGATAGTATGCAGGCCTGCAGGGATTTGAGCCCAGCAAAGGAGAACTATGATCAGAGCTGGATGGTGTTGGTGAGAAATGAGAGGAGGTGGAGGCGGGTGGAGGTGTCAGGCGTATAATTGGGGTGAGGAGATCCCTGGGGTGGATAGAGGGAATCTTTATTAAGACCACTGAAGTCAGATGCACTTGCACGGCTGCCTGGCTCTTCCTTGCACACCCACGCCTGAGAGCCTAGTATCTTCCATTTTAACAAGAGACTCTGTAACAACAGAGAGATGAAGGGCAAAGTCAAAAAGCTCCTTTCAGTCACAGATAAGACAAACGACCCCATTACTTGAAAGACAGTGATGGGGCAGCAACAGTCTATGGATCAGGCTTTTTTCCCCCTTTTTAATTGAGTGTTATTGTTCTTGTGTCCTCGCTGGTAAGCCAAATTACTTATTGATGTCACTCTTGTGTTGGATCCTGCTTTTAACTTTTAGATTATGTTGCACTTCATTGAGATGCACCAGAATAGGAGCGAGTTCGATCTACCTACTTCTTCCATTATTCCGTTTTTGGAAAATGGATTTTGAGCTGAGCAGTGATGAAATATTTACAGTCTAAAGAGTAGCAAATATTGGAAGTCATAATGCATGAAAAAAAGAAATACTGTTGTTTTGGCTGATGAAGGAGAATTTGCCTTCCGGGGTGACTGCCGCGTGACTGATTGTATTAAATGTGATGGTGAGATTAGGAGTTTAACTGCTTATTTTCTCTGCTTGGTAGATATTGAAATGTTAGACTTGAGTGGATGAACTCTTCTATAAATCTAAACCTCTGTGGGTGTGTGCCTCCTTGACTTGGCCCTCTGTAAAATGTGTGCTTTTTCTATCAAAGCAGATTTTGTGAGTGACACAGCAAAGAATTAGCAGCCTCACTCAGTTCGCTGCTGTAAATTGGTTTCTGTGGAACTCGTGAAAAAGGGGGTGGAGGTCTCGTCTGTGCTTCTTTAGTAGCTCGTTAATCCTTCACAGCTCTGGCTGTAGGGAGAGCTGTTTTGCGCATGCACAGCCCTTGTGGAAATGGCACGGCTGCTCCTCCACCTTTCGCAGTCCTCTTGCCACAGTCCTACAGGGCTTGGCTAATCCCATGCCTGGTCATGGTAGAGAGATTATAATCTTTTTATTTTTTCCAAAGCCCTTTGCTGGCAGAACTTCAAAGTTGCAAAGATATGGGGACTTGAGAAGGTGGTAGAAAATGAGGTCCACCACTGGCAAAAAAAAAAAACTATCAGGGGTTCACTTCAGGTTATTGCTGTGGTGTGCTGTGCTTAGGTATTTAGTCAGCAAAGTGCTTGAGAGAAAATAAGCATCACTTTTAATAACCAATTAATCAATTAATAATTTGCCTAAATAAACAAATACTGGTCATGTTTTCTCACAAAGCACTTTATAGACATAATCACAAACAGTTTTGTTTAATCAAATTATTTGGCAACAAAAACAAAACAATGAATTCATATAATGAAACAAAAAAATTCTGACATAAAATATACAGTATGCTTAACAGTTATTGGCACCCTTTGTTGAATTTACAGTAAAACATCACTTTTATAGCCAGTTTTCCTTAGACAAGTCGGGGGTAGATACGTGAACTTTTCGAAGTCACTGCATATGTCTTGGACATCATGGACATCAATGAGTGAGGAAAGCCACCAAGACTGCCTGTGACTTTACGTCAGCCTGTCTGTTTACGACAGCCAATATACTGTGTTAATTAGCGTCAACATTTTAAAACATCACTTGCTTTCAAGACTTTCACTATAATGAAGGGTGAAGTTTTGTAAGACAGAGAATCCTTCAGACAAACTCATTTAATAGCTATATCAGTATGTACATCATAGCAATTACGTACATTAAGTGGCCTCTTGGGCTTTGGGATTATACACGTACACCACCTTCTTGATGGTTGTAAAGTGTGCAGTCCATATGTTGACTCAGTCAGAACATATAGAGCACTTTCTACATCTTAGAGTGGAGTGTCAGTAAGCAGTTTCCCTCCTCATTCTGGAGTAACCTTCAGCAAAGATTAGGGTCAACTCAACAAGAGGGATTATGTTTTGAACTATGGCTTCCTCTACAGCAGATATGATTTGACTTATTTGATCTTATTTCATTTGATTTAGTTCATTAGTACTGTTGACTTAAAACAGGTTTGATATGACAACAGAATGTATTAATGCATATTTTTTGTTCCTGAACCACAGCAGAAGGGTGATTTTAGTGAGTTTTCTTATAGGCATGTCTTACCTGGCTTAATACAAATTAACCACGGGTCTAAACAGAGGTGCTTGTGAGGACTGCTTCTGAAATTGGTATATTTCTCCATGATTTGTTGTTTGTCTGCAGGATTTACATGATCTGAGTTAATATGAATACATATGCTCTACTGCGGTGGTGTCCAAAGTATTCGAGGAAGGGCCAAGAGGGTGCAGGTTTTCTTTGCAGCCACCGACTCCAGCAGGTGATTTCACTGATTAACATCACTTTGAGCAGATGGGATGAATTCATCAGTGAAATCACCTGTTGGAGTCGGTGACTGCAAAGAAAACCTGCACCCTCTTGGCCCTTTCTCGAATACTTTGGACACCACTGCTCTACTGTGTGGGCTGCAGTGACTGGTAGAGCCGGCTTTGACGTCATCAGCCTGTCCCAGTGAATCACACCACTTTGTGTCACAGTGAAAAAAAATGGCAAGAAGAAAGAAAGACGTGCATGAAGAAAGATGGTTTTCTTATGTCTGAACCACATCTACACAACAGGCATTTCACCAGACACTGAGCAGAAAAGAATAATTTGCTAAGTGTGGGCTGACAGTAGGTGCAGTCTTTGCAATCACTTCAGATCAAAACAGATGAGTATAAGGAAAGCAAGAGAACGCATACACCGCAAAATAAATAGATCATTGAACAACATTTTCACTTTGTCACTCTTGGTTTTTGTAATGATAATATATTTTATTAATCTTTTTCAAAGATTAAATTTATGGCCCTCTCACCTCAACGATTTAGCCAGCCTATGCCGACGTATTCAAATAGCACCAAAATACGCTGGAATACATCTAATAAGTTGTGGTTAAGTTTTGTATAAGTTAAGAGCATGTTGAAGAACACTGGAATACAGTGGGAAACAAGGTACCAGTAGATTCAGTAGATTCTCACAAATCCAACAAGACTAAGCATTCATGATATGCACACTCTTAAGGCTATGAAATTAGGCTATTAGTAAAAATAGCCCTGTGTATAAGTTTTCCCCTCTCCAATCAACTTTTTAATCAAACTACGCTGTTCTTCTGAACAATGTCTTGAACATCCCATTTTCCTCAGGCTTTCAAAGAGAAAAGCATGGTCAACAGGTGCTGGCTTCATCTTTACATAGGGGACACCTGATTCACACCTGTTTGTTCCACAGAATTGACAAACTCACTGACTGAATGCCACACTACTATTATTGTGAACACCCCCTTTTCTACTTTTTTTACTAATAGCCCAATTTCATAGCCTTAAGAGTGTGCATATGAATGAATGCTTGGTCTTGTTGGATTTGTGAGAATCTAATGAATCTACTAGTACCTTGTTTCCCATGTAACAATAAGAAATATACTCAAAACCTGGATTAATCTTTTTAGTCACATAGCACTACTATTATTCTGAACACTCCTGTACGTCACAATACGGCGTGTTCATCTAAACATTTTGGGCATGCACAATATTTTCGATGTTTACCTCAGGCATCAGTCGATTCTTCAGCATTGTGCGCGCAATGAACATAAATCCCATGAGCTGCCAAGACAGAAATAAAATTAAATTAAAAAAAAATGTTAAATTACTCTGTTTGGCCCCCATGTGGAGGGGTGAGGCCATGCAAAAGCGTTCACACTCTCGATGACGTGCATGGCAACATCTACATACTCTGCCTGGTAAACAAAATGGTTCTGCTGGTGGTAGAAATGTAGGCCAAGCCAGACTTGACTGTTCCAACCCATACTATACAGTGCTGTACGACCCGGACCGCTCGGTGGAAATAGGGCTGTACGCTGGATAAATTGTCATGGTGTGACAGCTGCAGAACTTATTCGATGTAGCCAGCGTATTCGCCAAATTTTTCCTGAGTTGACAGACGCTGGCTAAATCGTCAAGGTGTCACAGGCCTCTTACCTGAGACAAATTGTTTATTTATTTTTTTATTTTTTACTTATTGTAGTTTTGCACAAAAGGTATTCTTAAAATACCTCTGTATTATGTGAATTATGTTATTGCCATGCGTTTCCCATACCAGTGCTTTTCCACTTGGGAAGAATTTATAATGAAATTTTAACAATTACAACTGTACCAAAATGTCTACAATTACGATAAATTCTTTATTGCGGGGGGTGGACTCTATACTCTATTTTATCACATGAGAATTGATTTTCAATGTGCAAAATCAATATAACTCAAATTAATTTGCTGGCGGAAACTAGGTGTAGAAGTAGTACCCCTTTGCTTCAGCAGAGGGCAGAATGTATTGTTGACCTTATCTGAGTATTACTTGGTGCAATTTCTGTTTCAAACAGACCCAAGGGAAAAAACAAAACAAAAAACAACAATAACAATAATAATTATGGTGGACCGCAAGAAATTCCTTCACTGATCAAATTTTGCATGAATAATTATTTAATTATGGGAGTGACAGCCAGAATTATCAAAATGTGGAATGAGAATGCTGAGGAGCTGAAAAACTCTCAAAAATGTGATGTGCAGATTTTGTAAATATGCTAAACAGTCTCTAGAAGTTTATTTAACTTTCCCCTTTGTCTAGTGTTACTTAAACAAAACAGCAGTCACAATATATTGTAATATCTACTTATAATACTTGTGGAATCACACTTATTAAGTATTGTGATACATATCGTATTGGGAGATACAGTAAGTGTACTTGTGCCTTCAAATAATGTAGGCAGGGCAAGAACAATTAGGCTTTTCAACAGTGGTGGCTGTTTACCTTGAAGACAATTTTCTTATCTGCACTGAAAAAAGTCTGGATTTACATGATTCAAATAATTATATCAGTTGCACATGATGCGAATGTGTCCAAATAACATAATATGTATGTTTCTAAGTGAAAAACATAAGAAAATACATATATAAGTGCATATTCAGTTTTAAAAAAAAATTGTGCCGCAAACCACCAAGTGGAATTAGTTGCAGAGACTCAGATGGTCACAGTCTGTCTCTGAAAAGGATTAATTGGAGGAAGTTGATATGAGACTGTATTATTTTCCACTGAGTCATTTATTATTGCCAATATCATGCTGTGACTCCATTAGAGCATGTGAGTGTTTATGTGGGGCTCTTCTTTTTCTTATAATTGATGTTTACAAATTCCCTAGGTGGGGCATTACGGAAGATTGCTGTATTAATTGCCAACATATGCCACCTAAATGGGTAATTGCAAGCTGTTTGCTGGAATGCAAATGCACTCAGTTTGGATTTAATGGAGTTTGTTTATTGAGGCGCCGGCCACATTTACTGACAAATTAAGATGCTCAAATTGATGCCCTCTGCTTTCAAGAAATCATTCTGTCTTTTTTCTCTAATAATTGCTGGTATCACTGTCCCAGAGATTTATCTAGCTCGGTGGTTCCCAAATCTTTTCACGCTCAGTTTTGGAAGTTGTAAAATCCAACCCCGCCTTCCATATCCAGTAAGGTTTGACCAATGTGGCTTTTTCAGGGCTGATACTGATATTGCTGATGCAGGAGACCAATAACAGATATTTGAATCTGATATAAAATTCAAAAAGGTGTCAAAAACTCTTAACAAAACCTTTTTCAAATGCCTTACAGCATATGTTTCGTTCCCAGAACCTTAAATTTAATGAGCCTATATAATGTCCCATAGACATGTTGGTGCTTGGTGGAGTTGCAACCGCACTCACTTGAGTTTTGTGGGCACTGCAAATTGCCCAAAGAAAACTTGAAACACTGTTTCGGCCCCTTTCGGAACTTTTAAACATACGTGTTTTGAACATTGTTCCCAAATCTGCATGAAAAAAAGAAGGCATTATGTGCTGTGCTGCCACCTACTGATTACTGACACCTGCTGGACAGTTCAGAAATGTGCGTCTGTATCATATAATGAATTTATTATTGAAAGGCAACAAAAAGTATTTAGTATCATTGTAAAGCCCATGCAGTACACTTCTTTCAGATGTGCAGAATCTATTGCTAAAATTATTGGAGGATGGAGTTGTGGTTTTCACCTGCTAGTACTGCTTAGTTCTTTGTGTGACAAACATCTCCATTCTGTTGTCACTTTAATAGTGAGGTCTAAAATGCACAGACTCATGCACAAAGAGAGCATTTTTGCACTGCGGGTACTCCTTTAACCTGATGTAGGAATCATATCTGTATGAGATTTAAATAGTGCTGTGGTAAAACTTGCAGTCAGTTAATATTTCCCAGATTTAAATGTATGGAATTGCATTATAAGCCCTTTGAGGTTTTCTTTTAACAAACTTGTATATGTATATTAATATAGCCTTATAAATGACCCACTTCTTTCATTTCAGCTCTTGGAATGAATGAATTTATCTTGATACCCTTTTTTTTCTCCTTGGTGGTCTGACTTGTATTTAGCAGCCCTTTACTGTGGCTCTCTCTAGCTTATGTCTGTGCAGTGTGCCTGATCCATTATCGATTACTTCTTTGTGAACATCTACTCAAAATCTGCTTCTTCATGAAATTGCCCTCCTCTCTTTATTTTGTAATGCAGGCTATTTCATGTCTGTATGTATGTATGAGTTTTTGCAGCTGGTGATTTTCTTGCCGGCCGATTTGGTTGATATTGCAATCAATATCCAATTTTTGCCTAATCATGACATGAAGTAAAGGCATTCTCCACAGCAGCCTTGCTTTTTGCATTCCTCCACAGACCGGTACACACCTTTGGAGTTGCCGATTCATGGAGAAGGGGGGTTAAGTACTCTTGTTGTAAGCTGTTGGAGATCAGGGGGATGAGTGTGCAGATAAGATGAGAACAGGAGGCAAGGATGAAACGGTTTGAGAGGGTGAAGAAGGTAATTGGTGAGGGTTGATTCCTGGAGAAGTCAGAACAAGATGATAGATTTCACCCACCCCCCGGGTTCTACACCAGAGTCATTTCCAATATTCAAAACACACTCAAGTATTTCATTTTCATGAGGTTCTTTCGATTGCTGTTTTTCTTTTCAGTTGCCCATCCTCTTTCCCTTCTTGTATTCTTTTTCACCTTGCTTTCAGTTTTCTTCAGCAGGCCGTGATTGGCGAGCATGAAGTGCCGTTGATGCAGTCTCATCCCTATTCATAGACAGCTGAGCGCTCTGCGATCCCTCCAACGCCCAGCCCCCACATCACTCATCACCGAACCTGCTGCCTCCTCTGCTTTTGACCTCTTTGTTTCACACATTTTGTTTGGCTGTTAAGTCCCCTTTTACTTATCAACTGATGAGCTACCATAAAAAAGTTGACATGACATCACAAGCAAAAGGCTTGGTAAGCTTTTTAGAAGCAGTCGCTGTGCACCGGCCCTCCCCCTTTCGTAATTAGTGCTGAAACAAGCAGCTCTGGGAAGTTTTCAGTACTGGTGGACCCATCATTACTGACAATCTCCCAGCATTTATCTGCCGTAGCCAAGATGCGCTCATGCTGCGGGTCTATGATGATTGCCTTGCTGAGCTGGTGAAAGAAAAAAGGATGATCAGAGAAGAGGAGCAGCAAGCAATTGGAGGTTTTTCATGAGCATAAGGCAAAACAGGACCACAGCCGAGGCACTCGAATAAAAAGTGTTTCAGACCAAAACGCAGCCAAAACCTTCTTCTTGGTTTCCATGGTGATTTGACACTCTAGCTCCAAATGAAGAACTTTAATTCTGTTACATTCACAGTGCCATGTCAAGCACGCATTTGCTGTGGCAGTAAACCGGTGCTGTGCATGGACAGAACATATCAGTAACTGAAAAAAGTAGATTTTGCTGCAAAAAAAAAAAGCAGGAAAATGTAACAGGATTAATGTCAATATTGGCAAATGCCAAAGGTTAGGTAAGACATCTACCACTTAGTCCAACTCCACACAGAAAGGCCACGGGAATTGAACCCACGACCTTCTCGCTGTGAGGCAACAGTGCTAACCACTAAGCCACCGTGCTGCCCAAGGATAACCATGGCAGTAAATTATAATGCACTTGTATGCTTTCATTTTTTAAGTGAAATTTTATGTCCATAAACTCCACCACATGGGGTATAAAGCCTGTGCATTGTGAATGCCTGTCCCAAGCCCGGATATATGAGTAGAGTTGAGTCAGGAAGGGCATCCAGCATGAATTTTGCCAAACTAAACTTGGATATCACAAATCAAATTTCCATACTGCGTTAGCAGCAACTGCAACCAGTGCTGTTATCCAACAGGATGCCGGTGGAAATTGAATTACTGTTGGGCAAAGAAGAAAAGGTGGCGAATGTGTCCGGATGCAGCAAGAAAGGAGGAAAGTGAGAAGCGTTGAAGTTATAGTCAGGACTTTGGATGTTGGCAGTATGACTGGTAAAGGCACAGAATAGGCTGATATAATGGACTGGAGACCCAATGGAAGGGGGCGTAAGGGTAGGAGCACTGGAGGTGGTTTCAAACTGTTACTAGGTGTGACATCTGGAAAGAGGAAGGAAGATGACGAGGGTTGGTGGTAAAATGAAGATGTTCAGGAAAGTATAAGGAGAAAGATGTTGGTGAAAGAGAACTGCGAAATTTGGAGAGATGATGAAAGCAGACAGGAGTACAAAGACATGCCACTTAGGGTGAAAAGAGAAGTGGCAAAGGCTAAGGAAAGGGCGTATAGCGAGCTGTGCATGAAGTTGAACACTAAGGAAGGAGTAAAGGACTTGTACCATTTAGTCAGACAGAGGAACTGAGCTGGAAAGCATGCACTGCAGGTTAGGGCTGATAAAGGATGCAGATGGAAATGTACTGATAAGTGAGGAGAGTGTGTTAAAGTTGGAGGGAGCATTTTGAAGAGTTGACTAGTAAAGAAAATGAGAGCGAGAAGGGTGGATAATGTAGAGAGACTAAGTCAGGAAGTGCAATACATTAGTAAGGATGAAGTGAGCACAACTATGAAGAGGATGAAGAGTGGAAAGGCAGTTGGACCAGATGACATACCAGTGGAGGCATGGAAATATTTAGGAGAGATGACAGTGAAGTTTTTAACCAGATTGTTATCTTGGAAAATGAGAGGATCTCTGAGTAGTGGAGAACTGTTCTGGTTCCAGTTTTTAAGAAGAGTTGTGATGTACAGAGCTGCAGTAACTACAGAGTAAGTAAGTAAGTAAGCTTTATTTATAAAGCACCTTTCACAGACCAGGGTCACAAAGCGCTGCACATGGCATACAAAAATAATCTAAAAATAACATACGAAAACAATAAAATACAATATTAGGCTAAAAAGCTAACTTAAAGAAATGCGTCTTTAGTTGCCTTCTAAAAGTATCTATACAATCCAGAGAACGAAGGGCACAGGGAAGCTCATTCCAGAGGCTAGGCGCCACCGCTTTAAAAGATCTGTCCCCGCGAGTTTTAAAACGGGTCCGAGGAACCATCAACAGGTTCTGATTGGACGACCTGAGGCTCCTGGAGGAAGCATAAGGCTGGATCAGGTCCCTGATGTACTCCGGTGCCTGTTCATGCAGAGCTCTAAAAGTCAATACCAGGATTTTGTAATGAATCCTGTAGGAGACAGGCAGCCAATGCAAAGTATTAAGAATAGGAGTAATATGGTCCCTGCTGCGGGTGCGGGTAAGCAGGCGCGCAGCAGAATTTTGCACAACCTGCAGGCGAGCCAACTCCTTATTCAGACAGGTGAAGAGACTGTTACAATAATCCAAACGCGATGAGACGAACGCATGAACAATCATCTCAAGCTCTTTTAAAGTCACCATCTTACGGAGCTTAGAGATGTTCAGAATTTGGAAAAAACAGTTCTTAACCAGGTAATTTGTGTGCTGCTCCAAAGACATTCCTCCATCCAAAATGACACCCAGGTTACGCAGGCTGCTTTTGACCGTACAGCTTAGGCTACCGAGATGCTGCTTAATTCCAGGTACAGCACTATCTGGTGCTACAATCAGAGTCTCAGTCTTATTGGAATTTAACTGCAGACTGTTCTCAGTGAGCCATTCCTTAATTTTTGCCAAACAATTTGTGAGAGAGCAGAGTTTCTGTGGCTCAGTTGTCAACCACATGTGAAGTTATGGGAAACAGTAGTGGAAGCTAGACTTAGAAAACAGGTGCAGATTTGTGAGCAGCAATATGGTTTCATGTCAAAAAATAAGAGCATTACAGATGTGATGTTTGCATGAGTGCTGTAAACATTTAATCTCAAATGCAGTGTTTACAGTTGCATGTCCAAAAATTAGAATATGTGGAAAAAGTTCAATATTTTTTCCAGATATTTCAGAAAGTGTAAATTTGATATATTATAGACTCGTTACATATAACCTAAAATGTTTCAAACATGTATTTATGTAATTTTAATTTTGATAATTATGGCCTACAATTCTAACAAAACAAAGAAGAAAAAATGATCTCAAAACAGTAGGATATTTCATTTCAAGTTTGAATAACTCACTGTTTATGTGGTATAAATGCTATGAATCTCTGTCTGGTTTGGTATACACAGCCACAGTCACGGGGGAGACTGCTGACATGCTGAAGGAGCTGGCTGGCTACCAAAGCATATTCATGGAAAGTTATCTGGAAGAGAAAAGTATTGTCAGAAAAGGTGCACAAGCAATGGGGATGAGCCCAGCCTTGAGAAGATTGTCCAGCTAAGGCTGCGCTTACACTGTGCGGGTTTTGGCCCTTTTTCAGCCAATTTTTCAGTCATGCGAGAATTTTTTAGATCGCGCCGAGTTTCAGCTTAATCGTGCATCCTGCATCGTGCAGTCTACATGTAGTAACGAGCTGCGTTTAACATCTCACGACCACCTCCCGATCGGGAATCGTATGGGCGGATGAAAATCAAACTTGTTTGATATATTGGTCGGCCGTCATGACTCGTGAGGGTTCCGTTCTGTTGAAGCAGTGCTACAAGCATCTACGCACTGATTACCTCGCACACTGTCCATGAGCAAACACCGGAGAGAGCAAACGGTGAGCTCATTTAAAGTCTTGTGTTTTTTTTTTTATTGCGTTCCTTCGCAATAACCTAATATCATATTAAAGTTTATGCCTATCAATGCGCACAGTGAGTGGAATCAGGTGGGTGGGAGACTGAATGTATATGCGTGCGTGCACACACACAGCAGACAACAACAGGATTTACGACAGATGAGGGAGTAAGTTGCTACACCTTGCACAGCTGTAAGACTCCGTACGAAATATAGTTTATTTATACAACAGTGTAAGTAGCAACACCTGTTATGAATGTTTATGTTTTCTTTTTTTACTGTCCTCTTGTGAATCATGTTGCTGTCTGCTGTGTGTGCGCATATGCGTTCTGTCTCCCCCAACCTGATTTCACTCACTGTGCGCGCTGATAGGCATGAGAATGTAAATAAATTTTTTTTTTAAAAGAAAAAAAAGCTTCTGTTTACCTACGTTTTGCTTCTGGAAACACGAGCCCAAAGTGTGGTTTTTGAATGTACAATGTTAGCAGTCAGATCGCATCAGAGCATCGGGCCGTACAGTGTGAGAACATGAATCGTGTGCTCTGAACTTTTAAACCCTGCGGTTTTGTCGCACAATTTGAGCTGGAGCCAAGTGCAATGATTGAAAATCTGTGTCTGCTCAGCCTAAGCTGATCCAAGTCTCTCTCTCTCTCTCTCTCTCTCTCTCTCTCTCTCTCTCTCTCTCTCTCTCTCTCTCTCTCTCTCTCTCTCTCTCTCTCTCTCTCTCTCTCTCTCTCTCTCTCTCTCTCTCTCTCTCTCTCTCTCTCTCTCTCTCTCTCTCTCTCTCTCTCTCTCTCTCTCTCTCTCTCTCTCTCTCTCTCTCTCTCTCTCTCTCTCTCTCTCTCTCCTGCACTTCGTGAAGTGGAGAACACATTTGGAATCGTCTAAAAGGTAGTTATTTGTGATGTTTATATTGTAATGGCTTAGTTAACAGTTGCATGTTCATTCCTTCTTATGAGCAGCTGTAAAAGTATGTTTATGATAGATTTGACATCTCATTATAATCGTTCAGATGACTGCGCTGTGATGCAGTGCGCTGACGCACTCACACGCAGTGATTTTTAATTGTTTGCGCAATGTTCACGTGAAGTTCATGTAATTAATGCGCAACGGAGATTTCAAACATATCAAATTTTTTTTTTTTTGCGCACTTGCACAAAGCCATGCACAGTTTACAATGGTTTGCAACAAATTTACTTTCCTGAACAGCAGAGTGCATGCAAGTTCTCGGATCAAAGTCGTGCAAGTGTCTTGGCAGCTTAGCTCTTTTGATGGCCGTGGTATTACTGTACTTAATTGGCCCCATGGACAGTTCAACATAGATTTTGTGTTGGATATTGTGAAGAGGAACGCCAGACTCAGTGTACAGGAGGGGCATAGGGGTGGAAATCCACTGTTATGTATGGCCACTCTGAACACTTTTAGGTTGAAAATTCCTCAACGTTTTTCAGGGAAATTCAGAGAGAAAAACTTTTCAGCTTCATGAGACATGTTTATTTTTGTAATTTCTGTCAAAAGTCAGCTAATTTGTAATACAAAATCCGTCACAGTAGAGGAAAACAAAACCTCAGCCTGCTAACTGTGAGTACTTTTTTTTCGCTGTACATTATCAGCTCAGCGTTAGCTCAGCGACTCCCCAGCACTTTTAGGCTTTTTATGCTCCTGTGGACTCATAGAAAGTGAAGCCATAGAAAGTGAATGTGGTGCCATGTTTACCTTTATTATTATTATTATTACTCTGACCCACCAGTATCATACAAACCCATGTTATTTTTAGATACAAACACTGTGTTTTGTGGTAAAAGCTTCTAAAGCATGAATACAGGCTTCCATTGATGGCCACAGGTGCTTGGCATTGTTCTTATGCTATCTGAACTCTTATTAATTACAAATGTTCACATAGAAATGTCCCATTATACAGAGAGTAGCAACATGATGAGCCCAAAAAAAGGTCACGTGACTCATGGTGCCATAATAGCATTCGCTATTAAGCTATCTGGAAGTAAATCCAGTTTATTTATTTATTTGATGAAAATGCCAGGTTGTTGTGCATTTGGATGCACAAATAGCCACAGCAAGGTGTTCAAGATGTACACATTCGCTTCAGATCCGAACAGAAGAAAAATTTGGAAAATAAAGTCAGTCATGTGGGATGGAAGCCGACTTCATCTTCAAAGTTTTGTGAGGTGTGTAAATCTACTGTTCAGTCTCATGTACAGTAAAACCTGCCTAAACCATCAAAGTGTGAACCGGCTACTCGCAGTCATTGGACAAAAACAGAAGTTTCAATGCTTTTTGTTTGGTTTTCCATGTAATAAACACTGTATATAACAGATTTGGTATAACAGATTTTTGGTCACATGGGACAAAATGTGATTAAAAGCCCGAGTCGGGCATGGGCATGTCTGTCGGCTTTTAGACATGGATCCTCAGCCTGATGTGTACCTGCTCAAAGGGCTGTGATTTGACACTTTTCTGGTTTCACTAGGGGAGGTTAGGGGAAGTGATGGTGTAGTGGTTAAGTGTTGGGCTTGAGACCAGACGATCCTCGGTTCAAATCCCAGCCTGACCTAAAAACCACTAAGGGCCCTTGGCCAAGGTCCTTAATCCCCGAGTTGCTCCCGGTGTGTAGTGGGCACCTTGCATGGCAGCAGCCTCACATCTAGATGAATGTGAGGTATTGATGTGTAAAGCGCTTTGAGCGTCTGATGCAAATGGAAAAGCACTCTATAAATGCAGTCCATTTACCATTCACTCCTTCTTCTCTCATCATATTTAATAGTTTTTGCAGTATGCGCTGATGACTTTTCGATAATGGATCAAATACGTTTGGCAGAAAAGTCCACAAATACAACCAGTTTTACAACACTGTCAGAAAGACGAAATTGTACACCTTACCTTTTTTTTGGAGGTTGATGATTTTAGAAAGAAAAGCTTGTTGAGGGACCAATCCAGAAAAAAAAACATAATTCAAAAAAATTGTATGAAGAAGTGACAGAGAACTTTAAAAGTGTCACGCGCGTCGATATCATTGCGTGACACGGAGTTAGAGTTGCAGAAGCAAGCATAAATCAGGCTTTAAAAATTAATAAATTCTAAATTAATAAAAAGTTTTTATTAATATTATTATTATTAATATTATTAATAAAATTAATAAAGTGTAACTTCATGTAAATTGGATATCTTAACTATTTTTATTAACTATATATTTTAGTAATACCTGTACCTGGATGTGTTACTTCATGTGGTTAACTGATAAAAAATTTTGTTGACAACAGAAAAACAGAAAAGGTTAGATCAGTAGTTCAACACAATTGGCCCCAAAATATGCCGTATTCTCAGTTGTTGCTACTCTGTGTATAAAGGGACTTTTGGGGGGGGGGGGGCTTGACTCATGACTATAACAGTTTTTTTCGGAATTATTCATTAATAAAACTTTATTTACAGAACACTTTTCACACAAACAAAATGCTATACAAAGTGCATTCACAATAAAAATAAATAAATCGATAGCACCATAGAGCCCACTGAACCATCCAGACACACAGACAGACAGAGCAGCAGTGATGTACTTAAAAGAAAAAAACATTTTTCACTTTACTTCAAATTGCACAGTAGTTACTGTAGGGTAAGGAAAACCAACCTATAGACTTAACTAGTGCAACTGTTTAAAAAAAGAAGAAAAAATAAAAGTATCCCCGTGAATATTGTGCCATGTGATGATATTTCTGCTGTCAAAGTTTCTGCGGACCCGCTTCGAGTTGCTTAACGTGGCATCATGATGACTTCCCCCTTGCTGCGTCAGTTGCACGCAGCAAGGGGGAAGCGAAGCTTGGGAGTGACAGCGCTGTAAGGAGCTCACCTGCAGCCATACAATAAAATGAGCAGGTGTGCACTCTGATTTCTCTTCCAGGTGATATTTCTTCTTGTGTAGCGCTGCAGATATGTGCTCTGATTTCTGTTAGTTTATCATTCTTCCTGTGACCGGAGCTGCAGCCGCCGTTCGCTCGCACGAGCAGTCCGTGAGTGGATGTGGAAATGTCCTCTGTGAGGAGTATACTGGATGTGGACATGTCCTATCACTGGCAATCAGTCTGTGAGCAGAATGGACTTTAACACAATCGTGAGAGAACTTGAGGTGAGTGCAGCAGCTGCCTGCAGCCGCAGGTTGTAATGAGCATTTTTTTTTCTTTTAATTGTTCACATGTGCTGTTTGAGCAGTATAGTTTTACTGCATTGGTATAAAAAGTTCAACAATCCTGCGTGATTTATAGCTCGGCAACAATGGAGCACAACAGGAATCATAAATTGGTGTCGGGCGGCATCCGGTCACGTTAAGTACCGTTACGTTGCCTCAACTTGTGAGAAAAGTACTTCCTTTCTGTATCCAGTGCTCAGTTTCGCATCACCCTTTGTGTCCCTCACAGTGTTGTGGCATTGAGCTGCATCAACTCAGCACTAGGTTGCATCAACGCCGCATGAAGCAACTCGAAGGAGGCCGGTGTGAAAGGGGCTTTAGTTGCACAAATATTCTCAACATTTTAACAACCATCTGCTAACACCAGCGTTTGGTGCAGCTTATACACATATACTCTGCATTCTTTGCATGATGTTTGTGTGTCAACCTATCATGAAATAGCTTGGCTGGCTTTCATGGGTGTGTGTGTATATTTTTCCTCTCTGCTCCCAATAATGTTGGACCAGAGCCGGGAGGAACTTTTTGTCATCCAACTTCAACCCAGCAGGTACATAGAAACGGGTGTCATTAGCTACCTGCCTGGCTGCCACTACTTGCTCCAAGGTGGAAACACACTGGTTCTTAAAAGACACAACAACAAAAGGGAGTGCACTGTTTTAACTTTCTTTCTTTAGGGTGCCTCCTGTGTCGTTCAGGAATGTACCTTCCATTGTTTCCGCCAGTTTCCAGAAAGTTCAAATTTATAGCTTCCTTACCACACTGCAAGTCTGTCACCACTTTCACAGTTGTGACCTTCATTGTACTTTCTCTAGTGGTATTTGCCGGTGTCACACCTGTTGGATAGATTTGTGTTGGGTTCATTGTATATATCCACATCCATTTGAGACAGATGATGGTAACTCATTATTTATTTTACTGTAGATTGCAGCTGTAATATGTCTGAGCAGAATGATACAGAAATTCCACTGAAATACAAGCCAAGTGTGTAAGCCAGAGATCTGTTGGTGAGTTGATTGTCTTCCAAATATCTCTTCAGGCACCTCCATACTTGAGATAAACATCAGTAAACTCATTTCAAATAGGATATGATGGAGTATTTGCTAATATGTCTATTTGCATGGGATTAGTATAACCTGAGGTAATTTTCATGAATTTTACAAACGGCAAAAGTTGCCAAAATCTTTACTGTTGTGGGAGCGCATAGTCTATGACAGGGGTGGGCAATTCATTTTTACAAGGGGCCACATAGGGTACCTGAATTATGTCCGAGGGCCACACCATCGATAACTCGGCTGTCTCCCATTACAAATTTTGCAAAAAATTACCTATTTAATAGCTTTTATAGGTAATTTTTATTATTGTAATAATATGTAAATACAAGATTGGGTAGGATTACTTTGAAATGTAATCCAAAAGTAATCAGATTACAAGTAATCCAAATGTATGTACATATATACATGTAATCCACATGTATTCCTTCAAAGTAATCCTACCCAACCCTGTGTAAATATTTAAATATACGTAAATAAACCTCTCTAATGATTTGCAACATACAAGCTTGACATTTTTAATATATGTAATAATAATAATCACAGACCTCATGAGGGCTGGACAGAGACATGCAAAGGGCCGCATGTGGCCCCCAGGCTGCAGTTTGCCCAGGTCTGGTCTATGAAAATGACTGAAATGGTGCATTCAGGTGGGGCTAAAATCACTGAGAAATTCTGCTAATAATTACATTACACCACCTCCCCTTTCGCAGCACTGATATAAACCTGAGTGGTCATTTGTTATTGAACTTCTGTGCTAGTCCATGACTAGCACAGAAGTCCAATAGTCTATAATGTACACCATGTTTGAACATGAGGATGCTCATAAAGCCTTGGTCCTACCGAATAATGAGCCATGTATGGATTTGTCAGTGATTATTCGAAGAATGATCCACGTGTAAATCTATCACGTATCCGCCTCTCTGTACCTCACATGTGCCAGGTATCAGCCTCTAATGAGCCATGACTGACCTGTCATTTGAGCCCCGTCCAGCCTCAAATGGCTCGTGGTGCCACATATGATCCACGTCAAGCCACAGATAATCCATGTAGCACCATGTAACGCGACCTTGGTGCACGTTTAGGCATGGGTTTGGTCCAAAACCCCAGCCCTCCCACACTTGGTCCCTTGAAAGTGTGGGTTTTCAATTCACAGCATCCATTCAAGATGTTGTCACATTTTTAAATGCAGTCTAAAAAAAGACGCTCCTATACAGCCCGGCCAGGGTGCACATCCGTGCGTCAGGCTGCTGTTCACTTGTGTTCCAGAGTCATTAAATGCAGAAGTCCTGCTTGTTCAGCCAGCTCTCTGTGACTAAAAAAAAAAAAAAAAAGACACAAAAAGACACAACAAGGTGGCCGCTTTAATTATATACACCCACAACTGTGTGGATCACCCCCCCCCCCCCCCCAAAAAAAAACACACAACACAAAACACATCCATAACCAGACCAGCTACAACCAAACTACGGGTTCCTGGACAGTCGCCTCTGTGCTTCTTCTCACTGGCTTTATTTCTTCTGCAGCTTACAGTCATTTTGGCACCGTGATCTAATTTTTAACTTTGTGTTTATCTGTTATTGTCTGCAAAATTGCTCTTTTGCAAGTTTGCGTTCTGCGTAAACGCTAGTCTTGAGTGTGAGCCATTGTGTCAGCGTGCACAGAGCGTGCCTCATCTGATCCATTATAACAAGTTGTTAAATCTATCATAAACATACTTTTACAGCTGCTCATAAAGAAGGAATGAACATGCAACTGTTTTACCAAGCTATTTAATCATTACAAATAATTACCTTTTAGGCTGTTCCAAATATGTTCTCCACCTCAGCGCACTTGACAGAGAGGAAATAAGCTGCAAATGAAACTTCCTCTGTGATTCCAGAAGCGATTAGAGGTGTTTTCAACATCCAAGCTCTGACAGAAAATGATTATTCTGCTACAAAATAATTATTTTATATACAGCATCTGGCACACAAAGCAGGTGGAATTGTGGTGCGCAAGAGGGCTGAGCCAAAGTAGCCTGTCCTGTCCTCGTAGCTGCCAGGTGCTCAGATAATGGGCTTTTAACAGCCTCGTCCTCACTACAGACATGCCTCTAAAATCTTTGTTTGTCCTCGTAGTACCTCCTACACAAACTGCCCCACGCTGTTGTTGCTAAATTTTGAACTTCTTGAAATTAACGCCACACACAGAAATGAGACTCGTTAGCCAAATATTCTGCCCCTAAGACCCTCTCAGAGCCACTATTCTCCCACAATTGTTGAATAACTGGACTCGTACCCCAAAAAAACATGCTACGTGGCTCATTATTCATCCTTCATTACTCAGTGGGACCAAGGCTTAAGTGTACATGGTACCAAAGCACCCTAGGCCAAAGGTCAATGTTTAATTTTGTGATTGTATCATCTGAGTCTGCATGTTCTGGACATTCGGGTGAAGAGAGGGGCAGAGCTGTCAACTGATCACATCTGGTGGTGAGTTGGATTAGAGGGTGGGAGAGGACTTTGGACAGGTGAACTGGGAACATCTGGAGGGGCCCACTGTCTGACATCTTCAATTCACACCTCTGGCGGAGCTTTTCTGGCATCCTTGTGGAGGTTGCGGACGTTGAACCAGAATGGGCAATGTTCAAAGCTTCAGTTGCTGAAGCTGCAGGAGGGAGCAGAATGGTTTGAAGGTCTTAGGCCTGGTTCACACTGCAGGATAATTAGGCTGATATCGGACCCGAGCTTCCTCTTCCGACAATCTTAAGGATGCCCCGACAATCGTGATGACGCTAAAGATAATCTTATCAGATATTCCTGACATGTGTGGTGTGGTCTGAGCACTCTGATCTGCTTGGAAGGACGTCAGGAGCGCTCCGATTGCAAATCGGGGATATTCAACATGTTGGATTTTTTTGGCCCAATATTGCAGAGTGTGTTGTGTCCTCTGACCAAAACGAGCACGCAGAATGCTGAATGTGACATGCAGCCAATCAGAAAGCGAGGTGACGGACATTCGGAGCGGAGAATAAAATCAAAACAGCTGTTCTGACTTACCAGAAAGTCTGGTGGTCACGCTCTCTCCACTCCTTTAAAGAACGCCTTTTCTTTTTCTTTTTGTATTGTTTTTTCCCTCTGTTTTAAATAGTCCACAAAGTATCTCCGTTTGTTTAATCTGAAGACAAGTTTAATCTCAAGAGATTTTGCAAGATTTCCTGTCTGAGCTGGGAATGTTCGTGTGTGAAATCTGTTCGTGTGGTGTTGTTGTCCTTACCCTGTGGCTGAACACCACACACTGTACGACCAAACCTAGATCTATGATTTTTTTTTATCTTCACGTGTGTGGTCTCTCAGGTTTTGAAACCTAAAGATAATTTTAGAATCCTGCTGTGTGAACCAGGCTTAGATGCCTCAAGGGGCGGTAGCCCTCGAACACTGTGGTGGACACCAGTGGTCAGGCAAGCCGTTTGACTAAAGGAGTCCTTCTGGAATACGTTAGGATTTACCTTGTCATCTGATGGTTAATCATCCCATTAATCCATTTCATCGCTTTGGGTGAAGACAGTCCATCCACAGAGTGGCTGTGCTCTGAAATGATGCATGCGCAGTGGATGCAGGACGGGGCGGGGGGACCGTTCGGTCGGCGACACTGGTAGAGCTGATTTCACTCTACAATAGACTGTTTTTTACTGTATTTGCACTGGGATCAAATGTTATCCCAACAGACTAAATTTTACTCGGCAAAATTTCCTGTGCATCTTGTTTATTCAGATTTTTGTAAAAATTGTGTGATTAGCCATTTATAATCGAGGTTCAAGCCAGGCTTGTGCAAAATTCAGAATTTGGAATTTCAGTTCATTTAAAGAATTGGAATTTGAATTGTATTGGCTCCACCCTACAGGATTTCAAATTGGAATGACATGAAGTATAATTAAACTCATTGTAATTCAGAGAAATTCCTTTAACAGGTGGAAACATACATAATTCTCCAGAATACAGGAAGAATTTGTCATGTTTAACAAACATTTTGGCTTAAATACTAAAACTACTTTACAAACACTAAAATTAAACACAAATTCCCTCCATTATAATGTGTAATATTCTTTTTAATTTTAAAATAAACAAATGACATAAAATTGTGGTAAATGCAATAATCATTTTTTACAGTTCTTAATTCATAGAGTAACATTTTTGCATCTGATTGTCATAAGTTTCTCAAAGGTTTTATCATTGAGATGACATCTTTCTGGTCGGTATACGAGGGCTGTCAATAAAGTAACGGTCCTTTTTATTTTTTTCAAGAACTATATGGATTTCATTCATATGTTTTTACGTCAGACATGCTTGAACCCTCGTGCACATGCGTGAGTTTTTCCATGCCTGTCGGTGACGTCATTCGCCTGTGAGCACTCCTTGTGGGAGGAGTCGTCCAGCCCCTCGTCGGAATTCCTTTGTCTGAGAAGTTGCTGAGAGACTGGCGCTTTGTTTGATCAAAATTTTTTCTAAACCTGTGAGACACATCGAAGTGGACACGGTTCGAAAAATTAAGCTGGTTTTCAGTGAAAATTTTAACGGCTGATGAGAGATTTTGAGGTGATTCTGTCGCTTTATGGACTTCCCACGGTGCGAGACGTTGGTCAGCGCTCTCAGCCGCCGTCGTCAGCCTGTTCAAGCTGAAAACCTCCACATTTCAGGTTCTGTTGATCCAGGACATCGTGAGAGAACAGAGAAGTTTCAGAAGAAGTCGGTTTCAGCATTTTATCCGGATATTCCACTGTTAAAGGAGATTTTTTTAATGAAAGACGTGCGGACGGGTCCGCGCGTCGGGACGCAGCCGCCGCGACGCTCCGCCACAGGAAAAACACCTCTGTTGAAAGCCTTAAGGACAAGTTGGAACATGTCCTGCTTGTTAAACAATTTCTCATATACTCACTCCACTGAAAGCCATCAAAAGCCGCCTGGATTTTACAAATGGTTATCAACAGGGAGGTGTTTTTCCTGTGCCGCCGCACCGCGTCGGCTGCGTCCCGACTCGCAGATACGTCCGCACGTCTTTCATTAAAAAAATCTCCTTTAACAGTGGAATATCCGGATAAAATGCTGAAACCGACTTCTTCTGAAACTTCTCTGTTCTCTCACGACGTCCTGGATCAATAGAGCCTGAAATGTGGAGGTTTTCAGCTTGAACAGGCTGATGACGGCGGCTGAGAGCGCTGAGCGACGTCTCGCACCGTGGGAAGTCCTTAAAGCGACAGAATCACCTCAAAATCTCTCATCAGCTGTTAAAATTTTCACTGAAAACCAGCTTAATTTTTCGAACCGTGTCCACTTTGATGTGTCTCACAGGTTTAGAAAAAATTTTGATCAAACAACGCGCCAGTCTCTCAGCAACTTCTCAGACAAAGGAATTCCGACGAGGGGCTGGACGACTCCTCCCACACGGAGTGCTCACAGGCGAATGACGTCACCGACAGGCGTGGAAAAACTCACGCATGCGCACGAGGGTTCAAGCATGTCTGACGTAAAAACATATGAATGAAATCCATATAGTTTTTGAAAAAAATAAAAAGGACCGTTACTTTATTGACAGCCCTCGTATCTTTCTTTGCAACACTAAAGATTCTCTCAACAAGTGCAGAGGATACAGGTATGGCCAGATATTTGCAGGCAAGTGCAGCTAGGTTTGAAAACACAAATGGATCATCATCATCTGTCAGGCATGGTTTACTCAGGTAGACAGGGAGTTCATGCAAGGCTGTGTCAACTGGCACAGTAGCTGATTGGCTTTCCATGTAGGAAAAGAGTCTGGGGCGTTTCCTTGTCTGGGTACTGATGTCACAGGTGGCATTGACTTTTGGGGACGTGGATTTGGTTTTTGCAGAAAGGAGATTTTTAAATTGTGCTCTTCACCAGTACACCAGTCCAGTTTGAACCTGGGATCAAGCGTGGCAGACAACAGGAAGCACTCCATGTTCTCACATTTTTGAAGAGATTTATCAAGTGAAATTAGTAAAGTAGACACAAATGTTTTGTTCCCAGTCAAACTCGCATCTGTAAGCCTGTCGTAAGCCTCTGACACAAGGGATCACAAAGCTTTATGTCACTGATTTCTCTGCCTGACAGCTGTCTGTAGCTTCTTTAAAAGGTTCTAGCACATCACAAAGCTCTGGGATGATTTTGAATTCAGATGCAGACAGCTGGATAGGGCAGTTCAGCTCAGCAAGGATATCATAGAACTGAAAGGACTGGCCTTTAGCTGGCTATTCCAGCGGGTGACATTAGCAGGCTGAAGTTTATGTATTCCCTTTAGGACATCAGAATCAAATTTAAGTAAGTTCGCACATACAAAGATTTTGATCTGGTGTTATTGGTGCATAAACAATAAGAAAAGAAAACAAAAACACTTCGATAAGAAGTAAAAAGGGTCAAATAGACAAAACTATATTCACTTTAAATAAATAATCTGTAATGGAATGCAGCATCAGTAGCATGCATGGTTTTATGGCAAAAAGAACTTTCTGAACTTTAGCTAGGTGGGTTTTATCAAACCGGGAACCTCTACAGCAGAGGTGTCAAACTGATTCCTGAAAGGGCCGCTGTTTAGCTTCACTTCGAGCAAATAGAATCAGTTATTCACTGAAATCACCTGGTGGAGTGGGTGGTTGCAAATAAAACCTGCACCTTCTTGGCCCTTTCTGTAATCAGTTTGACACCTATGCTCTACAGCATCATAGACTATACTATGGGCAAAGCAGGACGTTCTTTCCGGAAGAAAGTATGCAATTTACTCCTCTATATTAACCACTTCTAGATCAGAGGTGTCATCCTCCTCGTCCTCTTCACTCCAACATGAACTGGTAGAAATGGTGTGAATGCCTTTATCATATAGAAGCATTGTCATTTACAATAAAAGAGACCTTGTTCTGAATTTTGAAATTCTCAAGAACCATCCTCAAACCATCCTCAAATATTATCAGCTGTGTGCCTGCCTTTCAAACACTGGCAGCTCAGCACAATGCTCTGCAAATCGAAATCACCAATATAATGGCCCGTCATGCCTTAAGGAGCCTTGGCACTTGCACAAATTTGGTCCACGCACTCGTACGCAATCTTCCATGCAGGAGAGTCAACTCGTAAACTTATTGTAAACCATTTTAAACTGTGCACGGCTTTGTGCAAGTGCGCAAAGAAAATTTTGAAATGTTCAAAATCTGTGTCGCGCGTTATGTGAACTTCATTGGAACATTACGCAAATAATTAAATAACACTGAGTGTGTGTGTGTGATTGCGCCAGCGCACCACATCACAGCACAGCTCATCTGAACGATTATAACGAGATGCTAAATCTATCATAAACATACTTTTACAGCTTCTCATAAGAAGGAATTTTCAACAGCCAAACTCGGATAGACATTGATTAATCCACTAGGAAATAATTCTCTTGTCAGCCAAATGTGGTGTCAGCCAAATGTTTTCCCGTCAGACTAGCTACATGTGCTTTCACACAATCTGAGTGTTTTGGAGTAAGATTCTGGCTGAGAGCTCATTGGGATGGCATTGTGAAGGATGGTTGGGCCAGTTGAAACATATTCATAAAATCCTTATTTTCAACAGTAGAGAGCAGACCATTTGCAATGTATGTCACAATACTATCGGTGAAAGCAAATTGACGTGTATCGGTTCTTGACAACTTAGAGTTGTTTCTGGAGGGTGACCATCTCCAGCTTGCTTTGGTTGAGTTGTGTGACTGCTGGTTGTAGACTCAATCTAAATTTCAAGATCTTTCCGCTGTAAGCAAAAACATATTATTTATCTCAACCTAAAATGTTCTCAAGCGAGTACAGTGTAATGCATTCTACAAATGATTTGGTTTCTTGATGAATATGGCCTACAACACTTGAGTCATAATAAAAAGTCATTTACAAGTGCATACCTACAGTGTACATTTAATATTTACTGTTGGATGCAATGCCATACTTTTAATATTGCTTTAATTACATTTGGCTGCAACACAATTCAGCAACATCTTACTGTTCTAAATCATTAATTAAGTCACACTCCCTAGCACTGTACAACCCCTGGCAAAAATGATGGAATCACCGGCCTCAGAGGATGTTCATTCAGTTGTTTAATTTTTTAGAAAAAAAGCAGATCACAGACATGACACAAAACTAAAGTCATTTCAAATGGCAACTTTCTGGCTTTAAGAAACACTATAAGAAATCAAGAAAAAAAGATTGTGGCAGTCAGTAACGGTTACTTTTTAGACCAAGCAGAGGAAAAAATATGGAATCACTCAATTCTGAGGAAAAAATTATGGAATCACCCTGTAAATTTTCATCCCCCAAATTAACACCTGCATCAAATCAGATCTGCTCATTGACATTGACCCTATGCCATGACATTGACCCTATGTGTCTTTGCAAGGAATGTTTTTGCAGTTTTTGCTCTATGGCAAGATGCATTATCATCTTGAAAAATGATTTCATCATCCCCAAACATCCTTTCAATTGTCCAAAATATCAACATAAACTTGTGCATTTATTGATGATGTAATGACAGCCATCTCCCCAGTGCCTTTACCTGACATGCAGACCCATATCATCAATGACTGTGGAAATTTACATGTTCTCTTCAGGCAGTCATCTTTATAAATCTCATTGGAAAGGCACCAAACAAAAGTTCCAGCATCATCACCTTGCCCAATGCAGGTTCGAGATTCATCACTGAATATGACTTTCATCCAGTCATCCACAGTCCACAATTGCTTTTCCTTAGCCCATTGTAACCTTGTTTTTTTCTGTTTAGGTGTTAATGATGCCTTTCCTTTAGCTTTTCTGTATGTAAATCCCATTTCCTTTAGGCGGTTTCTTACAGTTCGGTCACAGATGTTGACTCCAGTTTCCTCCCATTCGTTCCTCATTTGTTTTGTTGTACATTTTTCGATTTTTGAGACATATTGCTTTAAGTTTTCTGTCTTGACGCTTTGATGTCTTCCTTTGTCTACCAGTATGTTTGCCTTTAACAACCTTCCCATGTTGTTTGTATTTGGTCCAGAGTTTAGACACAGCTGACTGTGAACAACCAACATCTTTTGCAACATTGCGTGATGATTTACCCTCTTTTAAGAGTTTGATAATCCTCTCCTTTGTTTCAATTGACATCTCTCGTGTTGGAGCGATGATTCATGTCAGTCCACTTGGTGCAACAGCTCTCCAAGGAGTGTTCACTCCTTTTTAGATGCAGACTAACGAGCAGATCTGATATGATGCAGGTGTTAGTTTTGGGGATGAAAATTTACAGGGTGATTCCATAATTTTTTCCTCAGAATTGAGTGATTCCATATTTTTTTCCTCTGCTTGGTCTAAAAAAGTAACCGTTACTGACTGCCACAATCTTTTTTCTTGATTTCTTATAGTGTTTCTTAAAGCCAGAAAGTTGCCATTTGAAATTACTTTAGTTTTGTGTCATGTCTGTGATCTGCTTTTTTTCTACAAAATTAAACAACTGAATGAACATCCTCTGAGGCCGGTGATTCCATAATTTTTGCCAGGGGTTGTATGTGAAGACCACTGGATTCCCTGCATTGTCTTCCAAGTTGCTTAATTATACCTGATGTCACCTGATGAATGTGGGAGGTTTTTGAGTAATAAACATAATAAATTCAATTAAATTGTATATATATAGCCCTTTTAACAGAGACAAAGAAGCTTTACAGAATTGATAAAAGGTCAAGTTCAACTACAGTGCTATGCTCAAACTCATATTAACAAGAGTGCTTTACTTTCAAGAGATATCCCGAGGTTGAGTAAGAAGTTTCGGACTTAGGAAAGTGAGAAGCTCATATGGGTTTAAGTATTGTGGTGATTATCTAGAGATGGTCCTAATGCATAAGGAAATAAGTTGCAGTACATGTTTCAAGAAGTGAGTAATTATGAATTGTGATCTGAACACTGATACCAAGGCTAATGCCATGGCTATCAAAATAAAAGTCAAATAACAAATCTCTTAACTTACTTGTAGATGTCATTTGAAATTTGAAGTTGCCTTGATGGTGCCACAGACTGGAGTATTGCAGTACTTGCAGATGGCTCGATGGTTTCCCGATGTCCTTGTAAGAGTTAGCTCACCAAAATGATCTAGTACAGATGGCATTTTTAGTCTATTATCCTTTCCCATGTTGCCGTTATCACAAACTTTGGAACTTTTTTCTGATAACTACAACCCCAGAACCAATGAAGTTGGGACGTTGTGTAAAATGTAAATAAAAACAGAATACAGTGATTTGCAAATCCTCTTAAACCTATATTCAGTTGAATACACCACAAAGACAAGATATTTAATGTTCAAACTGATAATCTTTATTGTCTTTGTGCAAATATTTGCTCATTTTTAAATGGATGTCTGCAACAATTGTCAAAAAAGCTGGGACAATGGTATGTTTACCACTGTGTTACATCACATTTCGTCCCAACGTCCCAACTTCATTGGAATTGGGGTTGTAGCTCTGACCATCAAATTTGTCAACAGAGAGGCTTTCAAATAAATGTCCTGAAATGGCTAGGCAACCATTTTGAATACTTGGATAAAGTAAAGTATTCTGGAGAATTATGTATGTTTCCACCATTTTCCATAATTTGAAAGTAATAATGGATCAAATGAAATTATCTGTTTAATAGATGATGCTTTTATTCTTAATTGTCGATTAAATATATTTGCTGTAATTAAAATATATTTTGTTCGCAGTAATGTTTGTTGAAATATGTAAAACAGTCATGTATGGAATACACTATAAAACATGATTCTGGAATACACCAAAATTATCAATTGGAATTTAATGGACTTTCAATACTACTTCATTCAAGTTGAATTTGAATTTCAATTCTACTTCCTTCAATTTGAATTGGAATTGCAATTCTACTTTGCGTTTGCAACCTCAATTCAAATTCATGGAATTAAATTGGAATTTGAGACATTCTAAATTCTGTTCGGAATATTGCACAAGCCTGGTTCAAGCACAGTTATTAGACTATAAATGCAAAGCATCAGATTGTTTGTCCTTTTTAAAATTGTTCCTAATCCACCAAAGTTAGTGATGTCTGTTCTTAAATTTCTGATTAAGCTTGGGTTCTCCATCTGACTAATACCAACTCAGGCCACTATTGCCTCAAGGTGTAAACCCAAGCAGGGCGTAGCTGTAGTGCTCTGTTTACCAGTGAAGCTCCTCCATGTGCCAAGTCCAACAACTTTTTTACGCTTCCTGTTTCCTCTCAGCTTTCTTTTTTATACATTGGTTAATTTTCACCAAACCTGTTACCACTGCATTTGTGTCATCATCCCTTTTCAAATGGTATTAGCACTGAACTACCTTCAAGCTGTAGAATTTATGGTCATAGCCACATTATAGTTTTTAATGGTTTGACCAGGAGAAAAAGAACCAGTGGCTTTCTCCAGTACTTACATTTTTGTTCATTTAATGGGCTGAATGATTTGGGGAAACGGCTTTTGTTTTATATATATATATATATATATATATATATATATATATATATATATATATATATATATATATATAAAATATGAATGCAATTTAGTGCTGACAGTGTAACTGATTTAAAAGCCGGTGGCTGCCTCTCTCGTCCTGGTGTGAGCGGCTCAGCGCTGCCCTCACACAGCTCCATCACTGGCCACACTGGCAAACAGTCTCTGGAACAAGTCCACTCTTCCTTCTGTGTTTTGCTCAGACTTGCACTGAGTGTTTCGCTTTTTAATTTTTGCTTTTTTGGGCAACACACAATGCTTCACAAACACGGTAACTCAAAATAATAATATAAAAAAAAAACTGACTGTGAGGATTGAGCTGAAATGCATTGGCTGAATTGCAGAGAAAGAGGGATTAAAAAGAAAAATCACACAGGGACCTTGTTCACCAACCTAAAAAAAAAAACCTTCAATTGTTAAATTTTACAAGTCAGGGAAAACAGAAAGCCACATACCATCACCATTTCAGCAAAATGTCAAGACTTTGGCTCGACTTTGGCTCAGCTCCTGACACCACGAAAGATCCAAAACTTGTAAAGATGTGAAAAAATAAATGATTACCCAGGAAAACAGAAAGGGATTTACTAAATTTGACAGTCTCCGTGATGACGCAGCTACGAGGGTAGGCTGAAAAGTTCTAAAGCTCCCCATGAGGGAGTAATGCATTAACTGCATTATGGTGAGCCTTAGAACTTTTCAGCCTACCCTCGTACATTGTGCCATTGCTTAGGGAGAGCCCTGGACTGTTGATGTTGTTTAAAAACGCAAAAGTACTTTTTATCCGATTGCTTGATTAATCGTCAGAATAATTGATAGAATAATACTAAAATAGTCGATAGCTGCAGCCCTAGTGTATACAACTGCTGTGGGATTGTGTGTGTTGCTAAAACAAGACTGCATCACAGCAGTTTACACGTTAAAATGTGCAGCCAGTGCTGCATCTGTTGTGTTTTATTTCCATATTTCAAAATGTGAATTTCATGGCGTTGCGTACATATTATTACAACCAAACAGACATACACAGGGATGAACAGGAACACACACACACTATACACATTTGTACGTGATACAGGCATAATGACATATATTCCAAGGCGGAAGTTCAAAATACTCAGTAGCTGTGCATTCTCATATCTCGCAGCGGTTTTTGAGCCTTATGTACTGACACAAAAACAGGGCACAGATCACGGGCCGTTGGCTTATTGTTTATTCCTGAAGTGAAGAAGATGTCTCCAGGCTGTAGAGCTTTTGCTTGTTTCAACTTTATGGAATAATAGACCTGCAACATTCAGATTCATTTAAACCTCTGAACCTGAAAATGGCAGTGTCAAAAAAAAGAAAAAAAAAAGAAGCAACAAGGGGCTGACCATAAAATGTTCTTTGCTTTAGAATGATTTTCAAGTAAAAGCATTTTCTTTTGTTGATGGAAAAAAATGGTCTTAAGAACATCTTTTTTCAAAAATAGGCCTAGAAAACTAGGTTTGTGTTGTAAACAGGTTTGTGTTATATTTGGAACAATAGGGAATATATATTCAAGGCACCAAAAAGGACGACTAGTATGAAGAAATTTCAGTACAGCAGTATTCCAACTTGAGCACCAAAGGGTTCCCCTCACTGACTTAATCTGCTGATTCACACTATGCCTCCCTCACTAATTCACACTAATCACCAATCACATTGCTCATGTTTGTCTACAGGAATACACGCACTACATTGCACACTACACACATCATTTTTCTTCCAAGGTATAGTTAAGCTCATACAAAAGTCTTGCAATGGAGGCTCAAGTTATTTAAAGGTAAAAATGTGACAGTGCATCACCAAGGGTCAGTGACACTATGAGGGCCAGATGGTCATGTAGTCTGGGCTGTCTTCTCACAACAGCCACTGGCTTTGTTCAGCTTGATTTCCTGGAATAAGTACTGCATTATTGTTTATTTCCTACATAAACTCTTGACAATGGTGGCTGCTTTCAAACCTCATTTTCATAATAGTAGTCATAATAATAATAATAATAATAATAATAATACGTAATGATAACTTTTGAATAAAACATTTTCAAAGTGGTTAAAGTGCATATCTCTGGTAAATGAAATGTCCAATGAGCTGACTATAATAAATAAATAATTATGAAAATATTGATACATTGTGCTTTATTTTTGATGCCTTATGCCTGAAAAATTGTCATAAACATCGAGGAATTAGTTTGATTTCATCTGCTGCTAATCACATTCAGAAATGTTTGCCTGTCAGAAAAGGCAACTTCGCTGACATCCTGTTAGCGGCCATGCCTCATTGAAATGAGTTGGGGAAAACTGGAATTTTAGGCAGCTCAGAATGTTTTTTTTTTTTGTTTTTTTTTGTGAGCTTTGATAAAGAATACATTGAAATGGTGAGCAATTGTGTTTTGGCAGGATCCATCAGGGTTCTCACGGGAGTTTTTCACAGCATAGAGGAGAGTCTAGCATAGCCGTGCAGGTGTGAGTATCATAGGAGAGTCTGCGGGTACAATACAGTACAATACAATACAAAACATTTGTGGATATGCCTAAACTCTGATGCTCATAGTGCTTTGCAGTGATGCTTCATATTCACTCATTCACACATTCTTACACAGTGCAAGGTGCTCAACTGCACACCGGAAGCAACTTTGGGATTAAGCCAGTGTAAGTGGGATCTTGGTTTCCATATGAAGGCATGCACACAGCAACGTGTTCATGCCAGCGTGTTGTGATGCCTCAGTTTCCACAGCGATGAGGCTTCTGCAGCAACGTGTTACCACTGCTCTGTTTCAGCATGGCAAGCAAAGCTGTGCCTACAGGCAGGTGATTTCAAAAAATAAAAAAATCCAACAAAATACTGGCAACAATACCAAATTTGAATAATTATTTTAACCCTCTTTTATTATTTCTTAAATATTCATCATTCATTACTGATGCATAAATAAATAATGCAGAATGAACTAGATGAAATGTGGCCAGGAGGCACTCGGCCTGCATAATGGAGTAATTTGAATATGAGGGATTGGTAGCTTTGTTTTTTATGGTTTCATCAAAAAACATTCCCACACATTTTCCTCAGTGGATTCAGTTCTTAATTGAATGTTGCCTTTGAGCAAATTCTCCATAATTTAAGAGTGTATGGTGACGAGAATGAAAGAAATGCTGTTGCCTTTACACTCTGATGGTCTTACGTTTCTACTGCGCAATGCTGCGTTGATCCTGCTGTAGTCTGCTGTACTTGCTCCGAGATATGTCATTTTCCTTTTCTTTATATCCTTCTAATTCTTTCTTCTGTTTTCTGCACCCTCTGCCATCACCTACTCCCAGCCCCTGCAACACCTATTTGACTTTTTATTGACAGAAGCTGTAATTGGCTTTTAATCACTGTTTTACATCATGTTTTGATATTCAAATCAGCTGTACAAGCTCAGAAGAAAGGGGCCTTTTCAGTGTCTCGCTATCATTTGCTGTGACTGATGCTACAGGAGAAGCATCTCAATTTTGATGGCGTGTTAAACATGTTGTTCCCTTTGCTCCTTGACTGAGGGGAAGCTCTCAGCAAGCAGTGTGTGTATACAAGATCATTCTGGAAGACTTGAAATTTAAACATGAACAGTTATCCACCTGAAGTGACATTATTGAGGTTTTACATGGATTTTTCTTTTAATCCGTTTCCCATATTTTCTTAGCTATATGTCACACGAGTGAGCAGGCATGTGTCGAGTTGCATCATCCAGCGTAAAACTTGTGCCAAATCAGCATGCAGATCCAAACCTGGTCTGCTGTGGTGACCCAGAGTGGGGAAAAAAAAAGGGAGAAGCCGAAAGGATTTACTTAGTTGCTTGCAATGTTGCACCAGAGTTTTTGTCACATTTGTCCAAAAATGCACAATGAAGAGGGGGAATATATATATAATATATATATGTATGTATGTATATGTATGTATGTATAAAGCGCTCAAAGCGCTTTACAATTATGCCTCACATTCACCCCGATGTCAGGGTGCTGCCATACAAGGCACACACTACACACACATATATATATATATATATATATACGAGGGCTGTCCGTAAAGTATAGGTCCTTTTTATTTTTTTCAAAAACTATATGGATTTCATTCATATGTTTTTACGTCAGACATGCTTGAACCCTTGTGCGCATGCGTGAGTTTTTCCACGCCTGTCGGTGACGTCATTCGCCTGTGAGCACTCCTTGTGGGAGGAGTCGTCCAGCCCCTCGTCGGAATTCCTTTGTCTGAGAAGTTGCTGAGAGACTGGCGCTTTGTTTGATCAAAATTTTTTCTAAACCTGTGAGACACATCGAAGTGGACATGGTTCGAAAAATTAAGCTGGTTTTCAGTGAAAATTTTAACAGCTGATGAGAGATTTTGAGGTGATTCTGTCGCTTTAAGGACTTTTCACGGTGCGAGACGTCGCGCTGCGCTCTCAGGCAGCGTCATCAGCCTGTTTCAAGCTTAAAACCTCCACATTTCAGGCTCTATTGATCCAGGACATCGTGAGAGAACAGAGACGTTTCAGAAGAAGTCGGTTTCAGCATTTTATCCGGATATTCCACTGTTAAAGGAGATTTTTTTAATGAAAGACGTGCGGACGGGTCCGCGTGTGGGGACGCAGCCGACGCGGCACGGCGGCACAGGAAAAACACCTCCGTGTTGATAACCATTTGTTAAAATCCAGTTGGCTTTTGATGGCTTTCAGTGGAGTGAGTATATGAGAAATTGTTTATCAGCTGGACATGTTCCAACTTGTCCTCAAGGCTTCCAACAGAGGTATTTTTCCTGTGACGGAGTGTCGCGGCGGCTGCGAGACAACGCTGCAATGAAACGTCTCTGTTCTCTCACGACGTCCTGGATCAATAGAGCCTGAAATGTGGAGGTTTTAAGCTTGAAACAGGCTGACGCTGCCTGAGAGCGCTGAGCGACGTCTCGCACCGTGAAAAGTCCTTAAAGCGACAG